>NW_021163189.1:2500-19963 GCF_004324835.1 Dendronephthya gigantea | reverse complement strand
ACATGATTGCAAAAATCTTGCTCTCCACTAAATAGTTGATTGATGGCTTCCCTGTATATAAGCAATTTATCAACGGGAGCCGGAAAACATGAATTAACTAATACAAAAAAAGTTTGTTTCATATAGCCGATGATTTGTTTTGAGTCGTCAGATGTTTTGAGTCTTCTCACTGAGACTTCACACGTCACGTGGGTGAAACCTACATAGGGTGAGTATAAAAAGAACGAACCATCGCGTAAGAGACAAAGAAGGAAGAAGCCTCGAGAAGGAAACTACAGAAGAATAGCACAAAGACAACATTACTATTCGGTAGTGAATTTAATGTTCCTCTTTTTCACGGCCCTTAATTGCTATTTATTAATAAATGCACTAATGTTTCTATAAATACCCTCTGATTAATTAACACCATTGTATATTTTCCCGCACTGTAACTTGAAATCATGGTTTAAGAGTAAGATTTGAAAATGAAATGCAATATTTAAGGGTTAGAGACTGTTGTGTTACAAATAAAAGCACTTGCTGACCATACAATGAACCAGAAATTTCAATATTATTATTCGAGTTCATGGTATGGTCAGCAAGTGCGTTTATTTGTAAACAAAACACAAACATAAAGTCTCTAAAACTTTTAATGTACAATCTGAGTTCATTCATTGCTGCACTGAAGATCAAAGCTTGGTTGCAGGCTGTCATTTATTGAATAAACTATGATTTTCATTGGTTATTGCGAATAAATTATGATTCCCATGATCTGTCGCCAGGCACAAAAGAAACCACGTGATTGATGTTGACCAATCGCGAGAGTAGATTTAGGCCAATGCACGAAGATTTTATATTAACATCCATTTATGCATTCAACTCAAAAGCCTGGGGTTTTCGTTGAAACGGGTGCAATTATAAGAATTAAAAGCCTTAAAAAATAACAATATTATCTCATCAATTTTTCAATCTTATTTTTTCCCCCATGTAAATACATTGAAATTTCTGGCGTAAGTTGCTGCGGTCTACGCATGCCTTGGAAATCCGAAGTTGCATTAGTTTATATCCTGTTACCTTGCCTGGACTACACAAAATGTCGTTGTCACTTTTCGTTAGCCTCACTGTGCCTAGTCTTCAGTTTGTTAATAGCTACTATAACCGTTCTTCTATTTTAGCCAAGCACTTAAATCAATCAAGCAGCATTATGAACGTTCAATTTCTGCTTACATTGGTTATTGCACTGGGGCTTGTACCAGTCTGGAGCGCGTTTGCTGCAAAAGAAAAGGCAATTTCTTGTGCTGTGGCAATGGGAAATGTATATATTCTGCTGTAATTGTGGGCGGTTGCAATGCAATGTGAATCTACTCATTGTAGCACAGCGAATGGGTGAAATGTGCTGGTGCCATTGCCGGATGTGTTGGTGTCTGTTCTGCTGCTGAAATCGACTTGCCAG
Organism: Dendronephthya gigantea; assembly: GCF_004324835.1. Lineage (NCBI taxonomy): Eukaryota > Metazoa > Cnidaria > Anthozoa > Malacalcyonacea > Nephtheidae > Dendronephthya > Dendronephthya gigantea. The sequence goes on along the minus strand of NW_021163189.1, from coordinate 18,531 downwards.
CGTGTGTTGCGTGTCTCGGCCCAGCGTATGACACGTGTAGAATGCTACACATCAAATGTAAGCAAAGGCAGAGCTATCAACGATACCTTGTACATGATGGAGGCTTATCACAAGGACTTATATCACTATAATTGGATTCTCCGTTGGCAATAATACCGCATTGTACGAAGCGTTGCAGAAAGACGAGTTTTAGGCATCTAACACTGTGTCAAAATTCTGATTTTATTGCCGCGTTCCTCTTCTGCTCTTTATTATCTGAACCCAATGTAACTATGATATAATTGAGTGCAAAAATGTAGAGAACGTGATAAAACTAAATAAATGTTGTAAAAGTTATCATTGAACAAAATTTCTAAATCTTTGTACGAAACAGATTTACTGCCGAGCAAAAGTTTGCTGCCACGTGGCCGGAGTTTGTCCCCCGGGTATTGTGACCCACTGGTTCTGAATCAATGGCACTTGTATTGTATCTACTTAGGTTAGCGTCAAATATAATTCAAACAATGGATAATGAGATGATAATGTGGCTAAATGAGGTTTATAATCTCATTATCTTATCTATTGTTTGAATTGCGTTCAACAACCGAAATACGAAGTAGCCATAACCTTGGCTTTACGGCTGCTTTCCACCGTAGCGATTCTTATGTGTTGATATACGTATATGAACCTCATGATCATTACAACGAATTAAAACTTCTTAACAAGTTCCTTACTTGTCATATGTTTATGTTGTCGTATTTCGATACAAAAAGCTAGTCTTGTGACTTTTTTGTTTAAATTTATTCGCTCATTTATTAATTACAAATTTTCATTATTGTATATCCATGCTTATATCTTGGGCTGGGGGACTACTAGAAACCATCAAAAGGCTTTTGATCAAGACTCCTAGTTAAACCGCACCTAGATATATTACATTCCAGTTAAGGATCAAAGGCTAGAAATACATGCATGCAGCAACCCCTCGCCATTTCAAACGAAGCAAAATATTTCCTGAGCTAGCCAGACCTATTGTAAAATGTAAAGCCGATAGCTGATGTTTCAAACTTTTCGGAAACAAACACAGCTGTGTTAAATTAAAGATGAAGTGAAATCACCCTTTTTTCCTTCTGCATTACGTTGCATGAAGTTATAGGCTTTCACAGTTTAAGTGAGAGTTAATACTTCATTATAACTAAACCTTCAAAAATCAAAACAGCACAAATAATATAAATAACCAAGCAGTAAACGTCGAATGTTGTTTTTCGATTATTGAATTCATGCAGTGATTGCAGTCGACTCTATAAAGCTTGAAAGTTATAAATTTGTTATATCAAAACTCCGAATTACGCTTTAAGTTAAAACGATGATGTAAATCTTAAATAATCGGTTAGGTCTTCACAAAACCGAGCAAAACGACATACTGTACCAAGGTCATAAAATATATTCGTACAGAAAACACGAAATAAACCTCGAAATAACAAAGTAGACACCTACCATTTAAAGGATTATAAGCTACGAGTTGTTCCTTTTCACTTTTAACTCTTCCAGTTCTGATATTATTTTAAATTCTTTCATATTGTGTTTTCGAAACATTTCTTTTAAAAAATAGTTTGCAAAATGACAGTTAAATTGCTGACTTTTTCACTGAGACACAAACGTCTCGTCTTAGCCAATCAGCTAGTTGCTAATTACCAGCCTTCACTTGTTCAAATTTTGCGCGTGCGCACAAGTACCATAGGCGATATCAGTAAAAAAGAAGTATCAGTCTCATCATGTTGAGGATAAAGGCGCAGGTATTGATAAGTATAATTATTATGCTAATGCAATCTCGATTGTGATTGGCTAAAAACCTACAGATAATTCTCAATATTTTGCCACCTATACGACATTGAAAATTATCCGTAGGTGACGTCATTTTGCCGCTGTGGTTTGTTGCCAATAATGATGCAGGCTTCCTCTCTAAAAAGGAAATACATAATAAAACAATTATTGAATTCGGTTTTCGCATGATATCAAGAATTATCAAGCCTCAGTTCGCGTTATCCGTTTGCGAATAACTATTAATTATCCTGTATTTAAAGAATTCACAGCCTAACATTGTGCCATGTGTGAATCATCATGTCCAACGTGTGACGTCATAACGTGTGATGCGACTTTTTGTCATGCACGCTATTACGTCATAACGTGTGATAAATAGAGTCCCAGAGTCTGAAAGTCTCAATACACTATTTCCCTCAGAAACTCACTATTTCCCTCGGGAGCATACTTTAAGTATGTAGTATAACACGTTTGACGTCACACCAATGGCGAAGTCATCAACGTCCCAATAGAGCGGGAATGTGAAATCGACACAAATTCGAGCAAAGAAAGTTATAATATGTTAATTCTTTTCATAATTAATAAAACAATTATTGAATTCAGTTTTCACATGATATGAAGAATTATCGAGCCTCAGTTTGCAATTATCAACCACAATCTTAGGCTTGATAATTTTCATATTACGTGAAAACTGAATTTAATAATTAAGAAATAGAAAATTTTCCGTGTTTTTATACAGTTATAGAAACACGCGTGAGAGTTTGCGAGAACCAGAAATAATCAGTGGAAAACGAGCCCGTGGGGGCCGTAGGCCGAGTGCAATATTGAAATTTCGAGTTCATTGTATGGGCAGCAAGTGCGTTTATTTGTAAACAAAACACTAACATAAAGTCTCTAACACTTTTAATGTACAATCTGAGTTCATTTTTTTCATATTTTGGTCTTACCTTTACCTCCCAGTGATGTCATCTCCGCAACGCCTTCGCTCCTTGAAATATAATGGTTAGCAAGTTGCTGAGATGACATTACTGAGGAACCTGTTAAACGTAAGATAAAATATGAAAAAATTGTCATAAAAGTACTGAGTTGAAATCGAAGTTCGCAACTGCAATATGTAAGATGGAGGTTGCTTTAATTTCAAATTTTGTCTCTTGTCTTATAATTTTATATAACAAGGCAGCCATCTTTGATTGCGAAATCCTGGCATTATGAACTTTTATGGTAATTAATGTCCTGAATTTCTGGTTATTGCTGCAAACCAAGCAATCATCGTGACCGGTATGGATTGTGTTATGATGAAGATCTTGGATCATCGTTTAATCAAGAAGGATGGTCAAAATGTTCTAAGGCTGGTTATTACAACACTAGTCTCTATCGTGGATTTGGTAACTGGATGAACAACGTTGACAAATTCCGATGCTGTCAATACGCTGGACTAACACTATCGATGAGTTGGTTTGCTCGTTCTTATCAATTGATAGATTTTTAAATGTTAGCATTCTGAATAACAAGCTCGATGCTTCTTTAGATCTTCTTCGATGCTCGAAGACGGCAATTCTGTTGATTTGGTGAATATAATTTATTTGCGTAACTTGGATTTATACTATATCATAAAAAATTACAATTTAGAAATCATTTTAGCAGTCCAGTTATTATACAGTACTGTCAAGAAAAAACCTAACAAAAACCCTGGTTAACCTAGGCCAGACCGAGGCCGAACCGCGGTGAGACCGATGTTGAACCTTTTATTAATCAAGTCTGACAGACATTTCTAAGGATTCGATTTGATATTATGTTGTCGTTCTCAGCAGTTCATAACATTCCGTCGTTCAGAAACGAACGGCGACTGCGATCGTATTTTTTCCCTTGCGGTGGTCTGTGGTTTCTATTAATAATATCTAATTGAAAGATCGAATTAAAAGTTATACCTTACTCTGTTGCTAAATAAAATAAAAGTAAGTTAAAACTAAAACTAAACTTAAAACTGTTAAAAACTAAATTAAATTATGCAATCTTCTACTGAATGGTGAAGGAAGCTTTAAGCAACTCCTGTATATTGCTGTAAAAACTAAACTTTTTGTTATATTAGAAAAATCATCGTAATATAATTGGCTAAAATCATCAAATGCACAATACAAAACAACCTGTCTTCCGGAGCCCTTATATAAATGCAGGTCATTAGGCGAGGCAATGCAAAGGGTTGAAATTTTACTGACGAAATATACAATCTCAGCAGTCTTCAAATTGTTCGTTCAACATTTGGGTGTTTAATTTTACTTCGAAGTTGCAAAGGGAATTGAAGTAAGTGAACATTACTTGATGTCTTTGATATCTTACTGGGAATTTTGGGGTTTTTTGTCGGAGCGTTTATGGTTAAAGAATACTATAGAAAACATTTAATTGCAGATCAACTGTTATAATATATTTAACTCTAGATCAACTGTTATACAAGCGCTGGATAAAACAACTTCAAATTAAATATATTTAGTTAATTAATTCCTAAACAAACTTTTCAATTAAGTGCTGTTCGTGTATTTTTTTCAAACGTGTTTTAATTAATATACGAAAAAGCTGAAACAAACTGTATAGTTTGTAAAATAATCGTTTTTAAACAAAATGCCGTTGCATACTTTTAGGATAGGCCTGTCTCAAAGGTCGAATTTTTCATGCATGTGCCGAATCGAATGCAAATCAACTTAAACAAAGACGCTCATTAACATTAGGTTCGGCACATGAAAAGTTCGACGTCTGAAACAGGCCTTATTCTAACGTTTAAATTTTCTCCCCTTCAGCAAAGACCAGCCGCGAAGTTCAGTGTACTTTAGAATAAAATTTGAATTTTGTTATCGCTTAACTTTCCAAATCTTTCAGTCATTTTATTTACGTTTATCTACTATAGACGGATATCAGCTAATATCTGCCAGGTAAAGAGCCAATCAGATTGCACATAAGCACATATCCAGCACTTGGATATTATACAGTTCGAAAATTGATATGGATTTTATGTTCAAGTGGTAAAAACATATCTCACGGGTGACCGCAGGGAACGTAAATCCATATATCCCAGCGTTAACGTTCTGTTGATTTCATTGACGAAATTCATAGTTACAATAACGACAAGTAAATAAGCCGCAAAGACCATTAAGCGATATTTCTAAAGTTTAACGTTAACATAGAAGTAGAATAAATTTTACTTATCTATAAAGATGCCTGTAAGTGTTTTCGTTGTATGCAAATATAAAACTGCTGAAATATTTACGAGCAAACGAGCAAGTGCTCAGAGCGTTGATGACTGAATGAACAAGTTCTCACAGAGTTAAGAGTTAATATATTAGTACTCACCACTCATACCACACAAAAAGCCCCAACATGCATACCTATACTACAAAATCACAATACATTCTGCTGAAAACAAACTTTTTAGCAAGCATTTTCACTGCATTTTTACCCCTAATACAACAGGGTATAGAAGAAATATAAATTAAGTTACGAAGGGGATCGAATTGGCGCGTCAATCGAGCGTTAATTGAGGAGGCCATATTCATATATTCTGCTATGGCTAATTTCTTGTCAAAACAATTTCACTTTCATAGAAATCAGCCTGGCATAGCGGGATAATTATATGAATATGCATGCATGGTCCCCACAATTAACGTCAGATTAACGCCCATGGACTAAGAGGTAGGCAGAAGTGAAAGTACAGTATAGTCGAAATCAAGACGACTTTACTCTATCCTTATAGACATTGCTGTAAAAAACAACCTTTTTGTATAATTCGGTAAATCCTCGCAGCTATATCGGTTTAAATCATCACATAAACAATACAATGCAATTCCGGGGTTCTTATCTAAATGCAGGTAACTAGGAGAGGAAAAGTGACAAATTATACTGTAGGAAGATACAATCTGAGCATAATTCGTTCTTGAAATCGTTTATATAGCTGTGTCTCGACAATCATACATACCTAGGACTACACTTTTAATGTTAGGTCGTCAGAGAATTTTAATAGTTCATTCTGAGCATTTATATACTGTCTTAATGTCATTTATCATTATACCGTGAACAATATTGGCCTCAATACAGTTCCTTGTGGACTCAGTCTATTAATCTTCGCAAAATATCTTCTTCTCAATCAGGCTTTACTCTCTGGCAACGATCTTCCAAGAAATTGTTAAGCCAATTATAATAATATACGGATTAAGGGGAGAATTTTTAGTTTGCTACAAAGCATGTCATGAGCCACACAGTGCCAAAACGTTTCACTGATAACATCTAATGAGAGATCTGTTTCAATGCCGTAAGTTGACACCAGCTCGCAGGAGCAAAACTAGACCAATAATTGCGACGGGTGTTTATTCACATATTCAGTTCGCCCAACAGATTTCGCCCGAAGTGCAATAACTTATACAAAGCAAAATTCGTCGGGTAAAACTCAATATGTGAATAAACACCACGCCCAAATTATCGTTCAAGTGTCAGCAACTCGGCGACATATTGTATTACGATCTTTTTATAGGCAAATTCATCTCCATCGATTGGAAAAAAAAGCGTGGTTTTTCATCGTTTGATTTACTCAAAAATGTCGTATCTGTCAATTTTCCTCTTGGCGTGCACATCTTTAACAAGTGCTAAATATGTTAGTGTATGTTACTACACGAGCTGGTCTCAGTACAGACCTGATCCGATGAAATATTACCCGGAAAATGTCGATGCCTCCCTGTGCAGCCATGTGATCTACGCGTTTGCACAGATTGTTGACGGGCCCAAACTGGCAACCTTCGACCAGAATGACGAAAAGATGTTTCTAAGATTTGCTGAAGTCAAACGGGTTTAGTATTCGATATCTCTTTATCTAAAACTTTACCTGATTAATTGAGCTAGAGTGCAGAATTTTCGCGATGTTACAACACAATAGTTTTCACTAAAATTATTTCATGTATTGTCTTCTACTTTTCATATATTGCCTTATACTTTTTATATTTCTTCCAGAAAAACCCTCATCTTAAATTTTCGCTAGCTGTCGGTGGCTGGGCACACGAAGACGGCCCTGTGAGTAGGTTCTCCAACATGGTTGCAACAGCTCAAACACGAAAGGTTTTCATCGATTCATCAATCGTTTTCCTTCGTGAATACGGGTTTGATGGCTTGGATTTGGACTGGGAGTACCCAGCGGGTCGTGAAAATTCTCCCCCTGAGGATAAACAACGTTTTACCGCCCTTTGCGACGAGCTCTTGGCCGCGTTTGTAGCCGAGGCTGCAGACTCTGGTAAAGAGCGCTTATTGTTGACAGCCGCAGTGCCTGCCGGATACCCTATCATTGACGCCGGATATGAAGTCGACAAACTTGCAAAAAGTCTTGACTTCATTAACTTGATGGCGTATGACTTACATACGTATTGGGAACGAAAAACTGGACACCACACTGCAATGTATGGTGACGATAAACTTACTGTCAGGTATGACGTCATATTCTCAGAGTATGCATGCCGACGGAATTCAGCTTAATCTCAACAAATCAGAATTCATCACATTAATCACACTGACCTATATATTATAGGTACGCCGTTGAATACTGGATGGAGAAGGGAATGCCTGGTGAAAAAATTGCGCTCGGTATGGCAACCTATGGACGGGCATTCAATCTCGTGGATCCCCAAAACAACGGCTTAAATGCTCCTGCAAATAGCGCTCCGCCAGCAGGCAGATACACGGGTGAGGCGGGACTCCTGTCATACTACGAGATATGTAAAATGCCGCTGACCGTCGTGAAGAAGAACGCTGCTGGCGCACCGTATGGTTATTCTGGCAATACGTGGGTCGGCTACGACACACAGGAAAGTTTAATGCAGGACAAAGTTGGCTTGGTCAAAGAGAAAGGTACGATTCATCTACAGAATAGCTATGTTTAGAGAAGATATTTTGATCTAAAATAGAATAAAAATCCCATCAAATTTACGTTGGGAATTGAAGTTTGCGAAGTTCTTTTACAATAGAAGCGTTTCGAAAAATATCGAGAAACTCGTTTGCTCAAATTTATCAGTTGGCTTACGCAGCTCATAAAAGTATTAAAATTTTGAAAAACTCCTAACTTCCGGTTTCGAATTGACCAATCATATTGACTAGTCTGTGTTTTTTTTCATTATCCAAAAGGGTTAGAGAGTGGTCAATTCTAACCCTGAAGTTAGGAGTTTTTTCGTGGAGTTTTTCAAACATTTGATGAACTCGTAAGCCCAACTGATAAATTTGAGCAAATGAATTACTCTAATAGCCGACCATCAAAATGTATCAATATTTCTGCGTTTTTTCCAGGCCTCCTTGGCGCCATGTTCTGGGCTCTGGATTTGGATGATTTTAAAGGTATTGAATGTGGCGAAGGGAAATACCCACTGCTTACAGCTGTCACCCGTGCCTTGGAGGGAGGAAGAGTTAATGCATCAAACCCCAGTACCAGGCCTACGGAACCCACGAGCCGACGAACCCACTGAAACGATTGAGCTGATAAACCCACCCGAGCCTGGCTGGTGCGTCAGTATTCCTCCATACGAGTCAGATGATATGGATGATTGGTGCAATGCTAATTGTCCCCTAGGAAACTGCCCTGAAACACACTGCATTTGTAACTATCAAGACTTGCATTATATCAATAAACATTAAATGATTTAATCAGATTATATTATATGTCACTTTTGTGTCCTTCCCATGTTCTGAAATCTGAATTATGTCGTATATAGGTTCCGAAACAAATTCAAGAGCGCTGATACAAGTGGTTCTAATTAATAATCATCACTTGTCAGCGACTAATATATAATATTTGTTCTTAAACTTCGCATTCATGGATACGTTAGCTGCATGGTTATACTTTAGTATGTAATTGTATTTGTTTTAAAATGAATATAAAGTCAACTTTGATCACGAAATTTGCCCATTCTTACACCAGAGCACCGCAGAAATTGGTGTTTATGAAGTTTCAATCCGAAAATCTGATCACTGGTTCATTGTGCATTGCTGCATCGCTATCAAAGAGAAAACTATTGAATAACTCCGAATACGCATTCTCCAAACTTTTGACATTCTACACATATGACAGCTGTGAAATGGCTACTTTGAGGCTTAAAGTATACACAAGGTTATTAAATTCAGATGATTCGTTTTTGCTGTGTGCAAGCTTTAAATCTTTTGTGCAAGAAAAATTTTGTGTAGTATCTGTTTATCTTTTTCTCACCAAGTTTGAAGCCTAAGTATTGAGATTTGTGGCTAAGTATTTTTCAATTTTACCAATTTCCGCGGTGTCACACCAGAGAGGGCCCTTCCATTGTTATGAGCAGAACCGATGCACAGAACGGATTTTCCTTAGCTGAGAAATTAAAATTCTTCATCTTCCGATTTTCTTTATTCGGTGATTATTTTCCTGTATTCATGTTCACATATCATAGTAATCTTAACGTAGAAAAGAAAGCAGTCGAGCGTAAAGGCCCACACAGGCAGGCAGGCGGATGGGGCAACGCGACGTGAATTTTCTTCTTCAGATAATCGAATTATTCAGAGAAAAAGGTTTCATTTTCACAATAACTAAGTTAGGAGAAGATACTATGGTACTACAGTTCAACGGTCGCCCATGCTTTTTCATGTTTTCATGCAGTAGCTCACGTCTTATGAATGCGACGAAAATGCAACATATACCTCGCCGACAATTTGCAATTTCATTTGCAAATGGATAGTAATTCAAGTGACGTGTAAAACAATTTCATTCATTGCCTATTTACAACGGCTATGTATGCCTATATTAAATCTTTATTTTCACTCAACTCTCTTCTGCATGCCGTAATTGTACGGAAAGTTTGTTTTTTTTTCCATTCAGCACAGAAGAAGATTGATGTTTCTGAAAAACATGTCAACAGGTGCGGCTTAACGCATGCTCCAAATATACCTCAGCAGCCGAAGAGAAATATGCGGAATGAACAATTCCGGCAGCACACGAAAGCTATCTGCCGAGCTAAAATTCACTGGTGAACTTTAGCGTAGACAAGTTCCGCCAGTGTCCGCCAACGCTTTGTAAGCTTTTGTTCACACGTATTTCGTACCGAATACTCAACATATTGAATCATTTGGTGCACGAGTGCACATTAGCCGGTTATAACAGACGTGGGGAAGTGAGCACTCGTAGGTCAAATTATTCAACATGTTGAACATTGGTTTTGGAACAAACGTTGAGCCGTGTTCAACGAAACATCTCCTGTGCTCTGCTGAATGGTAAAGAAAACTTTATGAAATTGCCATATTTGTTTATCTGTTGACAGTGGCATAGCCAGCCTGACGATTTTGTCCCGCTATGTAAATTTCGAGTTATTATAATTATTCATGTCTTTAGAAATCTATTGTTTTTACAGTCAGTGAACACCAACATATTAGCATAGTGGGACAAATCGACAGGCTGGCTACGCTACTGTCTGTTGAAAAACAACATTTTTGAATATTAATTAAAAAGATATGTTTTGTTGCACTTCCAGTCGAATGTTGCGTGACTAGCGTCTAGGATTGTGCTGCTGGAGGTGAGCGCTCGTTCGCTCTTAAATAGATAGATAGAATTCTTTATTATTCTTACAAGAATAGTACTCAAAACACACGTTTGAGTTTACAGCGTTTTCTAAGATTAAATATATTACAGGATAAGATTTACTGTTATTTACATAATTTTAACTATTAATTACTATAAAACTAAGACGATAATTGGCTGTAATCTACAAGACCAAGACAATAATAAGTGGATTTATTATACAAATTTAAAAAGGCATCTGTTTATGAAAGTGCGTTTATAACGTTCGGTTCTTATTACAGGTAACTCGAACTCGTGTCCCCTCTGTCTTAATTGTCTATTTAACTTATTCGGCAACAATTCTTGTAATGCATTGTTTTTATTGTTTGTAATATTCTTCCATAATTTCCTGTCTCTGTCCACAATAATTTCTTTAAAATCATACTTTTCTGATATGTAACCATTTCGATATGCACGGCCAATGAATTTTTCGATTTGATCAATGTACTTGCTATGGGTGCCTCCCCAAAGTTCAATTCCGTAAACAAATAACGACATTATTAAGCTTTTGAATAAAAGGTCTAACTGTTTGGTTTGTATACCATAATACTTACAAACTCTCAATATGTACATTCTTCCTCCTGCTTTGCTAATCATTTCCTTAAAGTGTAAGTCCCATTTATCAGGTACATTTTCCAACGTTATTCCTAATAATTCCAGCCATGATTTACGTACGATATTTGGAATGGGAGTCGGTAAGGGTGTTGGGATTTTACTTTGTATGACCATTTCATATGTTTTTTCCATATTGAGCTGCATTCTATTTCTTTCGGACCATTCTTTAATATTGCTTACCTCCATCATTGATGTATCTCCATGATCATACCCGGGGATTTCTAATGTCAAGTCGTCAGCAAATTTCACTAATTCATTTTGGGTATTGACTGTTTTAATGTCATTTACCATTATCGAAAACAGTACTGGACCCAACACAGTTCCTTGAGGAACTCCTCTATTGATGTTAACGTAGTTTGTTCTAATTCCATCAACCTTTACTCTTTGATGACGATTGTCCAAGAAACTAATAATCCAGTTAATAATATATGGATTGAGAGGAAGGTTTTTCAATTTGCTACAAAGGATGTCATGCGGCACACTGTCAAAGGCTTTCTTTAAGTCGAATGAAAAGACTCTCACATATCTGGCACCGTCTTCCAGCCATTTTAATGCCATATGTTGGCACTTAATCAGGGCCATTATAGTGTTGTGGCCGTTTTTATAAGCAAATTGGTCTGAATCAATAATGTCATGAATAGAATGTGCAATTTCGGCTTTATATATACATTTCTCAAATATTCTCATGATTATGTCGGTCAAGGAGATGGGTCTTAACCGATTGCAATTCTCTACAGTCGATTCCTTAGGTATTGGTACAATATCAGCTCTTTTCCAAGCTCTCGGGACGTTAGCATTTCTCAAAGATAAATTGAATATTTGTGTGATGGTTGGTGCTAATTCGACTCCAAACTCTTTCCAAAACCAATGTGGTAAGTCGTCGGGGCCTGCCGATGTACGTTTTTGATTTTGAAGAAACTTGGAGACCATTTCTACTGTTAACTTAGGAACTCTGGTACCTTCTGGAATTTCTTGTAACTCTGGTGCCGTGTAAAGTGGGTCGGTACAAACATCATGGAAGAAATTATTTATCTCATCGGGTCGATGAAAGATGTAACTGGTATTTTGTTATCAGTTCTTCCTGTAATTTTATTTATATTTGACCACCAGTCTTTTGTTCCAGATTTGTTTTTTATTTTCATTCCGTACGGCGTGGAGTTGATTTCTTCGAATAAGTTTATTTATTTGGGTTTGTAACCGAATATTAGCCTCACTGTCTCTGGCTTTAATTGCTTTCTTCCTTTGTTTTAATAAATGTTTTACTAGGGGAGATATAAACGGCGGGTCTCTAGTGGATGTGCGAACTTTAATCGTCGGAAAACTTTTCTCAAATTTAGGCTCGATAATTTTGTAAAACTTTTCGACCATCTCGTCCAATGAATGTTCCTTATTTATATCATTCCAGTCAACATCTTCTAGTTCTTTCCACATAATTAGTTTTCTATGCTGCCTTACATCTCTGATATATGAGTCTTTTCTTTTTGCTTTTACAACATCTCGAGGGTATGCTATAATCATTTTGTGGTCTGATCTTACTAAGCTTTTTACAACTTTTACTTTTTTCCAATAGTGTGGAATGTTCGTGATAAAAAGATCTAGAATGTTATCTCCTCTAGTAGGTTTTTTAACTATCTGGAACAGAGATTGTTGGTTTAATAGTGAACAAATATTCAGTTTGTTCAAATCGCCTGCAATTATGATTTTAATGTTAGGCAATGACGATAATAGCTGTTCGCATGAGTCAGTCAAGAATTCAACAAGATCATCAGAGTTGTATGTATGATCGGGAGGATGGTATATAGAGGCCACATGAAAACTTGAGTTTTCAGTTGTAATTTTGGCCCATAGGCACTCAAAGCTATTTGTCAGATTTGGTAGCGGCTCCATCTTCCAATCATTTCGGCATATAATTGCCACGCCACCACCACGACGATTAATTCGATCTTTTCTTAAGATTGAATACCCAGAGGGACATATAAGAGAATTGCATACAGAAGAATTTAACCAAGTTTCAGATATAAAACAAATATCAATGTTATTGCTTTTAATGTCTGCATACAAGGCCGGATGAGCGTCTGGTTTTACAATTGATCGTGTATTCAGTACTAAGCATTGTGGGATTTGCTGTGGTTTGCTAGGTTCACACTTTGCAATATTTACGTACTTAAGGTTGCGATGCCGGTTAGCTGTGTTCCGCGCATTTTGCCTAGATCTATGGCCATGAGCGCGAGAAGATATTCTGACTTGAATTGTGTGAGCCATTACACGTACGTTGATAAAATTCCCTTATGGGTTAAATTTATTTCACGCTTCGCAAGATGCTCCTCCTTTGGGCGCCAAGGCTTACAAGTAACAAATTTTGGCCAGAAATTATCTTCTTGCACGAGTGAACTAGCAGCCAGGGGGACATGGATCTTCGATGAAAGGGTTCCACTGCGCCGACTAGGGAAAATGGAGATATATGTTGGGACTATATTTTTCTTCTTTAAGTAAGATATAATCTGATTTTCTTTCACGTCTTGGGCGATACCAGATAGAAAAAATTTCTTTATTTTTCTTCGCTTTCGCTCTACTCCGATAAAACCATCGGACTCGCTAGAAGGCACCTTGTTTCTGCTTGGTGATTTCTGCAGGTTTACCTTAGGTTTATTACTCGTATCAATTGCATGAGATGACTTTACAGTGTTTGCGTAAGTTAATTTACATTCTTGCGATGAAGTCGGCTCAGCACTTGTTGTATCATTATTAGGTTTTAACTGTTCGTTCTCACTTAATTTCACGACAACAAGGCTATCATTGGTATTTTCGCATGCATCATCAATAACAATGGGTTCTTGATTAGTGAGATCGTTAACAGATTCCGGCCCATTGTTCATATTAGGATTTGCGGAATCGTTCAAGACAAAAGGCTTCACAATTGTTGCATCATTAATGTTATCTTGATTAACATATTCAAATTGTTCGCTCGCTTCATTCGGAGGCGCTGCCGAGTTTAAATCGTCTTGGCCGCCTTTATCTTTATCCATAAAGCTCTGGAAATGCGAAATCACCGATGTTATGTGAGAAATCGTCCCCGATAGAGCCCGAATCGCTTCCGAGTTTACCAACTGGCCTTGTTGAAGGTCATCTAGAATTACATTGACTGTAGACGATTGCATGCCCGACTGCCGAGCGTCCAAAATGGGAGCTTCGGAAGAGCATATCAGCTTACAAAACTTTTGTGTAATCTCGTTCGCTCTCGCACCATCAAGGTACAAAAGATTCTTATTCTTTTTCCACAATATGGTAGATTCATCGAAAGTGAAAAGTTTTCTATCCCCACCGGGCTGCGACCATATTCCTTCGAGATCTAGGTCGTCCTTTATGAACTGCTTTAAAGATTCGTAGTCGCCACTCCATGCAAAGCATAATTTCTCGCTTAATGTTGACGCCATAAAAGTTAACACATTTAATTGATCAGCTTTATACCAATTATAAACGATAAAAGATCAGTTTATCTGAGAGACTTGTGCAGCTTCAAAACACACGTCTGAACTCGTCGGTCACACATTCATGTCCACATCGATCTCGAAACGCGATGAGCGCTTCATTTCGCCATTGCCCGGCCTCCCCATTTTACTTTTTCAAACACAACACGTCGAAGTTTAACTGTGCGTATGTATTTTTCATGCAAATATATATACAACTTTTAACGGTGGATCTCTTGGCTCGTGCATCGATGAAGAACGCAGCCAGCTGCGATACGTAGTGTGAATTGCAGAATTCAGTGAATCATCGAATCTTTGAACGCAAATGGCGCTCTCGGTTATACCGGGAGCATGTCTGTCTGAGTGTTGGTTAACGAAACGCCGAGTCGGTTTCGACTCGATTGGGGCGTCGTGCCGCAGCTCGAAGCGGCGCGTCCCTCGAAGTGCAGCACACGTTGCCGTCGCGACGTTACCGACGCGCGAACGAAGCCTAAACTATTGTATAGCAAGGGAGCTCTTCGTATCGCGCGTGCCGGCCGACGCGCGCAACATATTCCATTGATTCATTCATTAACCTCAGATCAGGCAAGATTACCCGCTGAATTTAAGCATATTACTAAGCGGAGGAAAAGAAACTAACAAGGATTCCCCCAGTAATGGCGAATGAAGAGGGAAGAGCTCAACTTGAAAATCTCCGTTGTGTTGCAGCGGCGAATTGTAGTTTCGAGAAGTACTTTCCCGGCGCAACGAGTCTGCCTAAGTTGCTTGGAACAGCACGTCACAGAGGGTGACAACCCCGTACGTGGCAATGCTTGAGCGCTCGCGATGTGCTTTCGAAGAGTCGGGTTGTTTGGGAATGCAGCCCAAAACGGGTGGTAAACTCCATCTAAAGCTAAATACAGGCACGAGACCGATAGCGAACAAGTACCGTGAGGGAAAGATGAAAAGGACTTTGAAAAGAGAGTTAAAGAGTACGTGAAACCGTTGAAAGGGAAGCAAATGGAGTTAGCAATTCGCCCCGCCAGACTCAGTCGCGCGCGCATCGCGACGGTCGCGCTCTCGATCCGCATGGACGAGGCGCGCTCGAACGCGGTGCGCGGACGGCGCACTTCTGGCGAGCGAACGTCAGCGTTGGTTGTCGACGGGCGATAAGGTCGCAAGGAAGGTGGACCGGCCTCGCGGCTGGTTGTTAAGACTTGCGCTCGCATAGCTCGTCGGCGACCGTGGTCTGCGCGCGTGCTCGGCTGGCGACCCGACCGATCGGTCCGGCATGTCGACCGTGGCGGACGGCACGCCTGTGCGCTCGAACCGCTGCCTGTCGATCGTGACGGTGTTCGCACACTACGCGCCTAGGATGCTGACGACCATACGGCTCCATCCGACCCGTCTTGAAACACGGACCAAGGAGTCTAACATGTGCGCGAGTCTCCGGGTGATCGAAACCTGTGGGCGCAATGAAAGTAAAGGCCGTCCTCGGACGGTTGAGGTGAGAAGCGGCATTCACATTCGTCGCCGCATCATCGACCGACCTTGTCTGCTCTCAGAGAGGTTTGAGTAAG